>NW_019213216.1:6988-46433 GCF_002532875.2 Varroa jacobsoni | reverse complement strand
TCAAAGATGCTAGAGGAGTACATATACTGTCAGCAAGAATACACGTCACAGATAAGTTATCGTGCAACAGTTTAGTTGCGTAATGTTTGTCTTTTACAATATTATAGATTTGATACATGTACGTGCATAGAACTAAGCGCAAAAGTAGGTTTTTTTTCATACCACAGAAACATATCTAAGCTATTAGATGTCGCCTCATTTCAAGAAGATTATGATCGCCAAATGTACTCAGAACAAATATCGTCTATCCGTTAGGTATTGCACGGAAATCCCTGTGATTTAGCGTACTACATATACTACCATATAGGTCGTCTAGCTTTACAGGGTAACTGATTAACTCAAGCGAAGGTCGGATTTACATTATTTTTGGGTTTGATTCTACATGCTATTAAAAAGCACTACCAAGGTTAATATTAAGCTTCCGATTTTTTTTTTACATAAAACTAGGTACAATTGCCTGTTTTTTGTGCTGTGCTGCACATATAACTAAAACAGTCCTTTAAAGGTCTCGATTTGTGAAAGATATTCGGTGGGGAACCTTAAGCTAAGCGCATATAATTATGTTTGGCTTGACCTGCTGGCTTTGCCCCTTACATTTTTCCTTTAGAATCCGGTTTATTTCGAATGAGATAGGAATTATTGACGTATTACGTTTTTGTGATAGCTGTAGTTATTTTTGCCCGTCTCTAGGGTCTTTATGTAGAAGAATTTTGAATTTTCCTTTAAGACCGCCCTACGTTCTTTGCCGTATCTACACTTCACGTCATTTAACATTACGGAAGAGCTTCACACATAGTGTTTCTCTGGATAGCTCCAAGTGCACCAAAATATCGCAGACGTCATATTTGTCGTATCATGAACTTAATTTATCCAGAAAGAACAGAAGTTCTGCTTCCTTATTGTTAGCATTATCTGAGCTCAGTTCTGATCAAGCGCAATGCTAAATATGCAAATGCGTGGTACCTACATAATGGACAATATACCACATTATCTAAACTAAGTGATAAAAATTTTACCTGTTTGGTGAAGACTAGTTCCGTTGATTAGCACGTTGGAACTTTGAAAAGGATCTTCGAAGTTCTTGAATCTCATTATGTACGTAGCTTTTATATACTGCAGATGTTACGTCCGCTAAGCTGGGTCGATTGATGAAACGCGAACTAACCAAGTTCTGCCAAGCAGAATCCATAGCTAATCTGTTAAATTTCAATATTTTTATATTTTTCAACTGCCGAAATAATTTTCTTGCCTTTGAAATATCCTGAATCGCAGATTGATTTACTATGATGTTGTGAAGATTTTTGCCGACACTTCAGTCGGAACGTTGATGCTCAGTGGAACGGTCGGTCTAGTGCTGTCCGAGCTCTGCATTCGACTGTATATGCCTACAGCATACGACGCCATGTTATTGGTAATTGAAGTAAACATGATCTGATATCTGATTTTACAGTTATCCAAGACGAGAGGAAAGCTAAACCCATTAAAAGCGAACAATTACGTGACTTTTGAGATACTTAAGTAAGTAATTGGCAAAGTAATGATTTCATATCACGTTCTACAAAACGGCGATGCCATTGTCATAAATTTTAATCGTATGCAGAACGTGCTACCTCTCATAGTCTGCACCTGCTTTTCAGACGCCGCTTCCAACGAACTAAAGCGTCGTCGTAGAAAGGAAGGACAACCTGACTCCTCTAAACGATACATCTATAGAGTTTGAATGGAAATCGGATGACTTGTCTCCTACCATAGAAAAATCGCAGCTGATCTTCTCCACATTAGTTGGTGTATGCGTGTGTATGTATGAATTCCTATGTGAAATTCATGAGCTCTACGGCACCCAGTAGCGACGGGTTCACGACGCACAGAAAAAGACTAACGATAGTCTGCGAAGTGGGCCGATAGACACAGGTTGGACTCCCGAGGGACACCAGAAGGCTCCAGATGAATCGAACCGACAGGCGGGAATCGAGTCCAGCAAAGGCTCCAGAGTCAGATCAGGTAGATCTTTTGGCGGATAGGGGGCCGATCGTTCAGTAATGTCGATGCAGTACAGATCGAGCGAGTCGCGATTGGCCTGCCCAGGCTGAGAGAGATCCCGGGGGTAAGTAGTGCAGCTCTCTAACAAGACAAGAACATTATAAATTTATTACCAACATCAGCAGCACGGCAGGACCAGAGGATGTCCAACAAGGCCTATGCGGCAAGTCACTGAGGTATGTTCGGCATGGGTCCAGCGGAACGGCAATGCTGCCATTTGGTGCCCACTACGCTTCTGTGTATCGCTGTGTTTGTGTATCGCAATGGGTGTCCCATGTCTGACATGGATTTTCCGATTCTGAGGCACACGACCCACTCAGCCAAGTTGTCGACTGCGCTCTTCTGATGACCTTTGTGTTACATCTTTCTGCGCAGTGTCCGCTACCGCCTGCCTATCAAACAGTCTTACTGTTCACCCACCATCCTGACTCCTGCGTCACCTGACTCACGCGTCTGGCTCCGTTTTCGGGGGAACGGGAGACGGAGAAAAAGCGAGTAAACTAGCGAGGTCGTTAAGCCTCCGAGCGTCCTCTTTGTTGTCCATCGAGACGAAGCGGACCGTCAGCAAAGTCGTGAATGTTTAACGCTATTAGTAGTCGCCGCTTGATGCATTCACGATGTTCATTGTTGTTCTATCCAGTTCAGTCTTCAGGCGGAGTGAGCGAAAGAGGCGGCTGGTCATGTGCGACGGCGAAGGCTACCACGACTCCGGGGTCGAAGGCGAGTTAGCAAGAAGAAGAAAAAGAAGCAACTAGGGAGAAATACCTGCGCCGGTCTGGGAGGAGAGTCTGCGTTAAACGTAAAAAGTGAGTGTATCACACTGAATTTTGAAGCCACCTCGTAGGCGGTGGGGGGCGGTCAATGAGGAGAGGGAAATCGTGTAGTAGAGGTTAATTCAGGCGTTTCAAGTGTTCAGGGGTCTCGAACATTAGAAGTAGTGTTTGCGGTGCAACAGACTCAATCTACCTGTATTGCAACGGGCGATGTAGCAGTGTAGTTTCGTCGTAGCAGCGTCAGAACATCGGACTTCAATATTCTTTAAAGTACAAAACGGCTCCCATCGACAAGAACGCTTTCAAAAACTTTTGGGAAACTGTGCAAGGACCTGTAACACTTCTAAGCATGCCTAAGCTTCGCCAATCAAGTGTAATACAGTCCAGTTCCTATTCGCGGCGTTCGTACTACTTACGTAGTAGTAGTAGTAGTAGTAGTTGTTTATTTCGTGTAAATTAAAAGCGATATGGAGATATGTCTATCCCGGATGTCCTCTGTGAATTTGTCTCGTCCTACTTCACGTTTTTAACGTTTATCGCCATATTTGTACAAGCTTGCTTGATCACTTGTAGCAATCTTACAAAGAGCCTATGAGGTGGCCATCAGCGATTGTTAAAGATAAATAAATTTTTTTTAATTTAAAACAATTAAAACTTTTAAATTAAAGTATCTGTGCCTGAGCGAAGAGCTGCTTGTGCTACAGCACAAAGATCACTTTGGTTATAGTACTGTATATTATTCCCACCACTTGTATGATTGCATCAGATAGGAACCGCTCGAAGACCACAGCGTTCGTGAGGATCCCCCATTTATCTATACATAAACACCTATAAGCGGATTGACACATATATCAGTTTATATTAAGTAACTAACGGAGATTATATATATATATATATATATATATATATATATATATATATATATATAGTTAATCGACAACAGATTGTTAAGGTTTGTGGCGATGAGGGAAAGGTTACGGGAGTAGCCGCTAGAGCATTCTGCCGTGACAACGTTATCAAAGGCTACCAGTCACTACTTCGATCCGTTATACCATAGATCGGCCGTGTTTGGATTCGATGGGGCGAAAGCGAACCGGGAAAAATTCGGCCGTTCGTTTGAACGGCTAGCTAAGAAGCAATGCGCGTTCCCTGTCGTCGAAATAAATGTTGGCAATGAAAACATAATAAATTTTTGGCACTTATTTATAGTTCTCTTTCACAATATGTACCAACTATCTATTTTTCTATTTCTCGTAGTGACTGTTGTCGTAAATGCTATAAATAAGAGCCGCACGAAACGTCACAATTGATAATTGCGCTCCTGTACTGTGTGCATGTATTACGCCCATCATCTATTGCCACCGCGGTTTGGGTAGCTGAGAGAACGGAAACTAGACAGACGTGCATGGTAAGCGCGATTTGCTTCATGAATCCCATCCTTGAATTTGGCCGGGGTAACTTTACGTATTCGCTACTACCGAATTAAATTCTTGCCAACAACTTCACGCTTTCTAATAGTATATCTATACACATACGTGCAGAAGCATACTAGGTAACTTTTACATCTCTCTCCCATTTACACCCATAGCTCCATAGTTCTGGGTTTCGAACTAAGCATCTATAGGCATTGTAATGTACATCTGCACATAGAGTTTGCGCCAAAAAGAATTCAGTGTAAGTGGATCGTTTGGAAGGAAGTTGCAAGTATCGTTCAGCCTTCTCCTCAAGAGGCAGTTACGTATTCTCGAACCTCTCCCGGCGGTTCGTAAGCGACACTGAAAAACGAGCTTTCTTCGATCAAAAATGTATATGTTTCTCGTTGACACATGATTTTCTCTAAATTGGATATATCCTTTTGTCGTTTGCCGTACGCCATATGAGCTACATGCAGCCGTTTGCGGTGGGTAGATCTATCAGGAACGGTGTTACACATTCTCAAAATGAAATCATACAATGAAGTGTACAGCTCACAATCGGCACGATATGCATACGGTTATGCCGTAGAAGTTCTGTTAGAACATCTACGTGTTCTTGTCAATTTTACAGAGGGACGTCGTATGCATGCAAAAGGACAAAGTAAACAAATATCGTCACATTCACGCTTGTCTGGGGAGGACAACCCACACATTGATCTTGCAGTCGCTTACGAGTCATTCGAATCGTCTGCCACTTGAAAGTGTTGCTTGGCTACCGCCGGTGAGTGAAGATGCGATCCCCTTAAACAGTCAATAAGGAGTCTTGTCGGGAAAACTTGTCCCAGACTCGAGCTTTCGTAACAAAAAGGGAAAATTCGTCAGTACAAGGGGTGAATCTGGGCTGTGACTGTGCGTATGTGTTTGGGTGCGAGAGAGAGAGAGAGAGAGAGAGAGAGAGAGAGAGGGGAGGAGGAGACAGCCTTATTCCTCTCCTTGCCCCCCACGTACGAGAATCGCAGCTTTTCACCATTCCGCATTGCGCTCAAATAGACAATATATATTGTAACATGTATGCATAGATACGCAAAGTCTATACTGTTGTTGGACTGAGATTGCAAAGACAGAAGGGGAATTCGTTACAACCATTGCGAAGCACAAAGTTCGTATGAATTAGAAATCAACGAGTAAACGGCCTCTTAGCCTAACTTGGTCATGGCTAAATAAGACAGGGGCACTTCGTGAAAACAGGGACAGCAACAACTGGTATTGCCGTCCGAATAACGTGTGCCCTGTTTATAGAATGAAATGCTCAATTCAGGTTTTAGAGAAACGACGGTAACACGGCTGCTATTTACAACATTTTTCGTCGTTGAGGGATATTTATCTCTTTTTTCTAATACCAAGATAGGCTTGCTTACCTCTCAAAGAGCCGTTTGTTATAAAAACATATGAGGAATCTACCTATGAGTTTACGGACATCCGGTTTGTCCTAAAAGATTGTCCTCAGGTAGTAGAATGGTAATGGAATGTACCTTCGGATAGTATGAAATGATGTTCCGGTTGGAAGAACATGCATGACGTTAAACGTTAAATCGTAAATCATTTTCGGGGGCATTAAGAGGGCAAAGCTACCAAAAGATGGTGCGGCAGAGACATGAGATTTTGCCCGCGTTCAGTGATAACAAATCTATAATTAATAAACCGGTCAAGGATTTCAGGTGATGCCTCCTCATGTAGCTTTGATGGCTTGTAGGTATTCAAAAATTCGTTGTCAACGCCTTCATCGAGCTTTAGAGGTGAACTTAAACATTTGGATGGACTTACGATAACATATGAACGCAGTATCTTTAGACAACCTTACGGATTAGCAGTTAAAATACCTTTTTCCTTTTAAATAAAATGACCTATACTTAAGCAGCAGCTCTTACTCTTGATACAATTAAAAACACGAAATCCGCCAAAATTTTTCAAAATTTAGCACCGTTCGAAAGACTAACACAGTTTTCCCTTGGAATCGGCTATAAGAGGAGTTTTTCACAAAGATTTTCAGATATAATTGGCCACTTCAGCGCTCTGTATGGCAAAGTACGCGAACTCGCGTACAAGAAGCGAGGAATGATGAAAATCGTGAGTTGAAGTCCCTATGTTCTGACTGAAGGTTAGTGTTACTAACCGCAAACTTTTATATTGACTCCGCAGAATATTTGCGTTGAGTCTAAATGCAAATTTTGCTAAGTACGAAGTGATCCAATTCGGCCTCTAGTTAGCCTGAATTTTCAATGCACGAACAGGGTGTATAGGAAAGCTTCATGAAGTAAGTTATTAAGAAGAATGCTTAATAAGCCTATTGAGGTTCGAGTAGCTGTTCTCGGATAGAGAAGTAAGTAGATCAATAAGTGAAAACAGTGTAATATATTTGATTGTATAGAAATGTTGAAAAGGTTTCTGATAGCGAGCTTTTGCGAACAACGTAACTTCCAACGGTTCATGTACTTAACAATGAGTAAATAAGTATTTCTTTGTAAGTAAGTAAATTTAAATTTGCCAGTGTGTTGAACTATGGTAACCTATTACAATATCCTTGCATATTTATCAACGACGTTGGTATAGTGTAGCGCTCGTTATTCTTTTGATGACCAAATATATGTGTTGCTATCATGCTATATAGTTGTTTATATGTTTATAATTAAGCTGTGACCGTCGTCTGCACGGGAAGTTGATTCTCGTTGGGCAGGCGAAACGCCAAAAAGCACCAGGGCGGGAACAGACACAAAACAATGGACGTGAGCGCTCTATCGGTGATCGTTGTTTCTCAGACCGAGAAAAAGTGTCTGCAGCGAGAAGGGATCTCCAGTATCTCAAGTTATATTCAAATTGACTAGTTTCTTTCAATATGCTGTCCTGGATGCAACAACGTCGAAACATCGATGCATCGTGCCGTTACTAACCTTTTTTTTCCCACCGAATGCTGAAAGGCCTGTAACGGCATCCATTCAGTACCTTACTTGAAAGATATCAACTTAGTAGGTCATAGCCATTTTGTATGGTGTGATCTCTGTCAGTAAATCTACAGTGAAATTATTCTGGATTCCTCAATATTTTCTTTTTGTTGTGCGTTGCGTCCCTAACTAAACAAACAAAAACGAATCAGTAAGCTATGTCAAGGCGAAATATGTAGATGGATAAACTGTAAATTGTAGGATGTTCTAAGTCTTTAAAACAAACTGATTGAGGAACGTGCATATACTTTTTGCCATTGTGATCTGCTTGTCAACGTTGTCTCTCGTAGAGGTGTCCCCCGATCATCGGACCCGATTCTCCGCATTTCGCTTTGCTGTGCGTTCGGCTGCTGCTGCTGCTGCTTCTCCTTATCTATATCCATTACGATAACCATCGTCTGCTGCCCCCGGGGACAGGCCCATCACTGCTGCCACCGGCGCTACCCCTAACAGAGCACCTAGCGTAAAACACCATGCACGAGCAAGCTGATTCGTACGCTTGCGTATAGCTTTGAGGAACCTCTTGTCAAGAAAGCCTGTCTTTGAAGGCAACCCTATTCAGAACTCCACCTCGAACGACTTCCAACCCCTCTCGGCCAGCTTCGGCACTCACACGCACTATCACCATCAGCAGCAGCAGCACGAGTACCTTTGTTCTAACGCGCCGCTTCCGAACGCTGTTGTCTTTTGCTTTGTGCCGTCCGGAGCGCGCGATGCTCGCAACGGCAAAAACAAATCTCACCGGACCAAACGGGTCTTTCGAGATTTTTACGATACTTCTCCACTTGATCCATTCATCGCTGTCTGACTAGGGTGTTCTTCATTGAGAAGAGCATCCAGCCGATCGTTCTGTGCGGGCCCACTAGCCGTTTCATTGGCTAATTATGCATTTGATCCATATGTACCGCTACGTCAGATATGACTTCCGTCGATGTTTGAAACACGCGTAAAGACGAGAAGCAAAACCGTGTCAGATCGATATTACTGGACGGATGTAGTTAGCCAGATATTATAGTTTAGTATAACCAACGAAAATAATTAAAGCATTTCTAAGTGGCGACTGATCAACGATTCTGACAACAATTGACCCGATACAAACGCCTAGGCGTAATGTCGTTCGTTTCGGATCTGTATACGCCTGAACATGTTATCTGTGTGTTCGATAGAACATAAATAAACCCAACAACGTTAAATCCGTACGTGTAACAATCGTATGTGCTGCGCAAATTATAGCTGAGTGGTTATGCTAATTCGCTTGCATAGAGCCGTAGTCATCTTCGGCAGAACCTTCATTTCATGCGGCTGTAAGGACCAGCAAACCTCGGGGGACCTCTCTCGCTTGCCAGCTTCCAGCAAAACAGGTAAGGACAAGTACCCCGAATGAGCCGCCGTGGCAACCTCCAGGGTCATCGCCAACAATGTGTTCTCGTAGCCTTGATTCTCTGCCTCCACGTACGAACAGAATAATAATCGCTTCTTAATTCTCTTAATGAGCTCAGCCCGTCGGCACGCTCCGAACAGAACTCCGAGTCAGCGATGAGTCTAACTACATTAACCTTAAGAGGGATCACCGACGTCGCAAGCTGAGGCCCATCTCCATTGCAACTCCCCCACAATCTGCAAATCTTCTTGCTTTACACTTAACCATTTAATGACGTTCAAGTTAAAAAAGAGCTGCTCATTCACAACCCCACGGTCGGCCTAAGTCTAATGCAATTCGTTGTCGTAAAAGACACCTTCATTTCGATGTATAGTCATCGTTAGCAATTAATTGTTAATGGCGAGCAAAGGGCACCATCATAAATAACTTCAGTCCAAGTGCTATCGTAGTGGACATTGATTACACTTGACTTTATTTGTATAATATTTATATAGGTTTTCGATAACTTGAATAGAGGTCACAGTATACTTCTTATGACAAACGAAAGTGGCAATGTAGGAGGACATAGTTGTATGTGTTTAAGTAGTCGACGTCCGCTTTCAAAGTAAACCCAGTAACAAGTTTTCCAACTAATCCGAAGTGAAGACGTACCAAATCCTGCCCGAACGGCTACCCGTAATTATTTCGGTAATAATGCGCTGGTACGTGTTTAATTGGAAATCATGTGAGCTCGTCTACGCTCGACACCGGGCCCAGAGTTTGCCATTTCAAGTTAGACACATGCGAGGCAGCCTTGTTGGGCATAAGGTGTGTGCACTCGGCGCTTCGTAATGACGATCAGCCATCTGAGTCAATACTTGACGGCAGCAGAAAGAAGATAAATTAGCATTATTCCGTTTTCTACCTTCCCCGGAATTTCTGTCCCATTTACTATCCGAAAGGACACCTAACATTTTCTGCTTATGATACAAAGACATCGAACTAGAATAATCACCTCAATAGCACAGCACTTTTATTACAGGGACCTTTATCGTAGATCATATAACCTTATATATATATATATATATATATATATATTATAAACATATAAAAAATCTCTACAAAGGTTCGATCCATTGTCAAACTCGGAGGGCCTTTGCTGTACCCCGTCATCATAGGCATAGGCCAGCTAGTTCTCTTATCCATCGAGGTCAGTCACACTGGCTGATCGAATCAAAGCGAATAAGGTAAGCCCACAAGCACTTACGTTCAGACACACAGCCCTAGCGGTACGGGGCAAAGGGAGAGGAGTCTATAGCAAACCCGAGCGTATCACCTGCTAGCCAGATACGTAGCTGGTATTCGTATATATAATCTCCTAGCTATTAAATATCTACGAAATACTCTCTACTCTCTATTGTAGCCTTTTCCTTCTGGATAATTTTATAGGTACGTGTGTGTAGAGCACTCTGCTTTGCATGTATGATCAACGTATGGAGCACAGGCCCCGAATCCCATATTATCGTAATATAAATTAGGCCTAATTAAATTATGCGAAGCGCGAGGGAGGCTAGATCACGTAGCGGGCTCCCCCTCCTCTCCAGTACGATTAATCTTTGCTGATAATGACAATGATGACCGCATCAGCATCAGCAGCAAACCAACCTCGTTCCGAAGTAGAGACAGTCCTAGCGACCTTCTGGATAGTCACCAGGCTCATTCGGTGGATGTCGATTCTCTGTTCAACCTTAGGCTAAGGAAAAGGTAGCTGATTCCTTCAAAAAAAAACGAAGATTTGTTGCCGAATAGGATCCTTCGCTGAACGTACGTAACGTTATATATATACATCTACATACTCAATGGTACAACATGACAAAGCTTCAGCCAGCTAGCGAGATTTAATAAAGCTAATAAATAAGCTTCGTATAAAATCTTAACTCAGCGCTGCTGTATATTATGGCATTCCTAGTCGATAGGGAAAACTATATCGTAGCGCATGGCGGTACGTACAACTCAACAGGTCGCGTTTCAACATTCTAATAGATATATGTCCGTGTATATGCAGTTAACGTCCCTGGACAAACGTCGCGTTTGTAGTGTGAGCAAGAATACAATATTTATATTCTAGATAGTTGATAACGATTGAGATAAAAGAATATCATCATCTCACAGCGTCAAATTTAAGCTGCTAGTCTGTCATTTGTGGCCATCTCTGCGTCTTTATGACTTTACATTCATCTTAGACTTTAAGGCTCCGTCGCTCCTTTCTGAATAGCAAACACCGGTAACCTTGATGGCACATTAAATAGGCAGCAAAAAAGCCTACATCCAGCGACACTTAAGTAGAGAGAGATCGACCCGGCCAGTGGCTCCGCTGCGGCGCTGTCGTCTGCCGTCGGCCTAACTCCGCTGCTTCAGCTGCAACGGCAGATGGAGGACGGAGTATGCCTAGCGCCAAAACAGCCATAGCGAAATGGGGAAGCTCAGAGAAGTTCAGGATGGCGCCGGCGATCAGTGTACACGAGATATATATGAAGGAGAATGCAAATGTTCAAGTGACGTGGAGCGGAGGCAGTGAGTCTGCACGCACTCTCTTTCTTCCTACAATAACACGACTAGCAATAGGTATATATATATATATGTATATGTGTGTGCATGTATATTGCACGGGAGTCAGTAGTAGCAGGCCATCGCTGCTTCTCTTCGTCGTTCTTGTGTCGCCTCAACCACTACTTCTTCAGCTTTTTCTTTTGCTTCTTCGTCGCATGACGCAGCGCCGGGCGAGATTCCCGTCCGTTGTTGATATTACTAGGCTCTTCCCGTTTTGCTTGATCGCGTCTTGCTCGACTGCTGTTGCTAGCTACCAACGACTAGCATTAGTATTTTGGCAGCCAGCCACTTAGCTAGCTAGATGACTAGGTGGCTGGCTGGCTGGCTGGCTGGCCGGCCGGCCGGCCGGCCGCGCTGAATGAGCGCTTCGTGCCTTCATCTACTGCTGCTCTGTGCGTTCCTGGTTCCGCTACACTCGAACGCTGCCACGAACAAGCTATAGCGGACGGTGGAGAACTCCGAGAGGCAGCACGCCTCCGAAGCTTACGCAAGCCCTTCCTGCATTACTTATTCATTAGCTTCATCCTCACTCGACGATGATAATAATAATGATGATGATTATATTGCTGATGACGGGACTATGGCGGAGTGCGGGGGTGAGAGGAAGGCTTGAGAATAGACGGAGGAGATGGATACGACTCTCGTCTGCAGTGCAGTATTAACTGTCAAGTGAGGAATGTCCTTAAGGGCACAAGTAAGGCAGTCATTTACGACTCGTAGGCCGAGAAAGGCTAAGTACGCGTCTGGCCTTTAAGACTAATTACCGACAAAGCGGAAAGTATCGTGTTTACAATGATGTTTTCCTTGCTGTTACTTTTCACCTAAGGGCGTAACTATGATGTAGAAGAAACGGGCGATTGTCAACACGCTGCATATAAGCCGGCAGTCTGCTAAAAATCTTAGCAAATAGAATGGGATTTTATTCTGCATATAAGCTAGATTTATGATTCAGCAATCCAAAGTATAATTTGCGCTTCCTAATTAATATACGAGGCTCGATCGATCTACCTGCACGTCGGCGATATACGCCCGTGCACAAGACCTTCTTCAAAGTGTCCCGTATGTAGGTGCAAATTCATTTCTAGGCCACTAGAAACTAGACTTCAGCAAAGTTAACTTTTAAAAAAAAAACCCAAATATCTCGGATTCGTCTCTTGTTCATTGAAAACATTTTTAAATAAGTATACCTCTTTCGGATATGTTTAGTTGTGTTCATGTGCTATTGTTGTATATACTATCACACATCGAATTACCAGATTTATAGATTGGGAGTCGTTTACCCAGCGTTTGACGTTTGTCAGCTTAGGGGTTTTCCCTATGCTTCCGGACTTGTCAAATATCCCTAGCCTGCAGCGATCTGGACTTTAGACGCGTGAGCAACTTGCTTTTCGTCTTCTTTCATTGTCCTAATCTTCCCCGTTGCCTGACCCCGGATTTCCCGAGTAGGATTCGATGTCACGGCATTTCGCCCACCCCACACTTTGCGCCATCATGGCCCTGGTCAATTTGCCACCACGACTAGGATTACCCACCGATGTCTTCCTCGTATAAACAGTGCTGTATCCCCACTCTACTGTGCTTTCCGTTCCTATACAACCCTAGTCCCCTTCCCCGAGATTGTCCAGAGAGGGATGATAGCCTTCACATAACACTCCCCACTTGGCCAGTTTCAACCACCCTGCCCTCGTTCAAATGTAGATCCCACATCAGCTTTCAGCTAGTCGACCTGAACCGACCCGGTAGCCTCCTAGGAAAAGAAGTATAAGCGAGATTGCCGCCTTCGGGAGGTCATGAAGCATCGCGAAAAGGAGCTTCTTATTGTCAGCTTCAAAGCCTCAATGCTCGATTTGTGATCCCTTCCCCGGATCTTAGCATATCTGAAGAAAATGCACAATCTTCATAGAATTATTTTTCCCTGATTATACACTGTTGTTTGGGCTTTATTGCCGAAAAATGGCTCATATCGAATTCAGTCTGTTGGTTACAGGGCGCAGCAGTGGCAAGTCACCAAGATTTTTATTGTATTTAGTCAGTGTCACGCACGATTATACATGTGCGTCTATTATTTGATCGCTTGCATACATGAAAAGTAAATTGCGCCTTAACATATAAGAGCCAGAGTCCAAGTCACGGAGCATAGATGGCTTTTTCTTATGGCAGCGTGTAGTAGTAATTAACTGCGGTAGATGGACGCGTGTTGCAAAACCTCCATCTTTCGCCAGAGTGGCATTTCAAGGTAAGATTCCTGCCAGTTTTAGAGGAGGCAACTAGAAGAGATAACGATTGACTTCACTCCAGAACCTTCTGCAGTAACGAAAACGTTTTTTAAAATGAGAATTTTTTTCACCTACACGAGGATTGTGCTTCGCGCGTAAAAAATGCCCCGTATAATTAACATCCGCTATCGATTACAAGACAAATAACGATCTGTTTTTTGATACGAGCTTCCGCTTGTGGCGTGACGCAGTCGGATCGCTGCGATACGTTATTCCAGGGTTGCCATAATTTTTCCAATCTGAGTTCCTTTTGGATTATTTCACGTTTGGTCGCTTGTCATTCCGTTGAATCGTAGCGCAGACGTGCTTGCAAAGCCTAGCTCTGTTTAACTTTAACATACCTACCCACATGACAAGTCACCGTCAGAACCGCTATTACCAGTGAACGACCACAATTCGGGCTTTTCTTTTTCTTAGGAGAAGTGTCACCGCGAAGAAGCTGATTTGTCTACCAGAAGAACAATCACAGGACAATCAGGTACCATGGCACATCGTTTTCACAGCTACAAACATCTGCTACACGACTGTCTCCCTATTGGAGAAGCGAAGAGTTCACAGAATGCTTCCCTGCCTTTCGTGTTCTTTGGCTGCGTTTTTTGAGCGTATTGCCTCTCTTGGGGGAAGTAGCAGATCCTCCTGGCCAGACCATACAAACAAAGTCAGCAGCGAACAACTCTGCTCAATGTAGTAGTCTGATCAGAGTTATACTGCATATCGAACCGCTTTAGCAAGCCAGCCAGTCCTGTGTGAATGGGACGTCTGACGGGTAGAGGTGCAGAGGGAAACGAAGTTGGCGCGAGGAATGGAGCGGGGTTCAACTATGAAGGGACATCAGCTCAATCAGAGCTTGACATTGCAGCCTAATAAATCCCTTAACTATACTCTGAACTGAGTGAGACGAGAATAATGAATATGCTATATATATATATATATATATATATATATATATATATATATATAGTTGCAACTAGTAATGGACAGCTAAGCTGCAAAAAATCAAATATACATAACATAAATTACTATGTTAGGAAATAGAGACCAATTATATTCTACATATTTGAGAAGTAAGACAAGGTCAAATGTTAACGTCTGGCTGGCAAAGTACCTACGAGTCTTAGGTGCTCATCATGTTCAGCCAACCAAACATGTCCATGATCCTTTGAATTCAGACAGTTAGCCTTAGGACTATGCTGGACGACGCAAATAGCTGGTTGTACTTCAATGATCAATTATGTTTCAAGGTTTTTCTTTGTAAATTTTTCTACTCAAGATTTCGATAAAGCCATAGTCGTCTATTGGGTACTGACCGCAGCGTTGCTGCTCTTTCCTATAGATTGGTCCAGACTATCTCATCTATTCATTAAAGCCGATAATAAGGGTCAATGAGTACTTAAATTATAAACTCTTTGGAAATTATGCTTCTGCAAGTCTACGATTCAAGTATGATGATCTAATTTTATACCCAATCGCTTAGAACGCGTGTACGTGAAGACTAAGCGTCCGTCATTATTTCGTATAGTGCAGCACATATCCCTTATCAATGACTACAGTATTGCACCCTTGATACCTGTATGAAAGCCACGCCTTTCCTGGCGAGAAGTCGTTGCATTATTATGGAGAGGAAGGGAAAGCGCCGTACGAACATTCTCTTCGGTCAGATTTGTGGTGCCCCTGTGCATCTTTTTCTCCCCGGGGAGCTGTTTGTATCAAATATAATATGAAGATCGCTGATTTCCGAACGCAAAGACGTTAGCTCAAAAGTCGCTGAGTAAGCGATGTCTGCACAAAGGACATTAATGGCTTCACGACGGTCCTGAATCGGGAATCAGATGAGCCGTGTGTGCATCCTCAAGTACGTCGAAGTTGAAGATGCGCATTCAAATTGACCGCTTCAATATGTACCACTGGTTTTTTTTCTCTATACAATTCAACCGAGTGTTTTCAATACGAGCGATACGCCGAGTTGGTGTGACACTTCGTTTTACGATACCTCACAGTAAGCGTCTACCTGTGCCATGTGCTATACAACCTCGGAATCTTTGGCGCCTGGCTCTTAGCGCTCCGGTTATTCTTTGTTCAGTTTTGCTTTATTTTATTGATGAGAACTTATCAAGGAACCCCTGCGAGGTATTTATTCGAGCCCAATATTGGGCCCGCTGAGGCTCTAGAGACCAGAACAGCAGAAAACTTCAGTTGCATTTACTCGAGTTTGCCGTTTAAGTGTGATTTTCGTCGATAACTTACGATCAACTCTGATTAGGCTATTGAAATAGCTGTAGTAACCACTTAATAATAACCGCCTTCGTTATCAGCTGAGCGAGTTGGTAGTGAAAGCAGTTATTGTCCAGGATAAAAGTTTTAAAAATACGCCGTTCAAAATAAGCTTCGTGTCCATAAAGCAGGATGAGAAACTAGCTTTATAATATGGACTGTTTAAATGGTTAAGGTAAATGTAACTTTAAAGTTGTCTGGGTGGGTGAGGCACTCGTAAAGATCTCAAACAAATTGCCTCGTTTATGTGTTCTTATTCGACACGATCGTGAAGGCGTGACCAAGAAGCAAAATTCATACTTTTGTCCAATGGCCTCTTGGCAAATACAATGCAAAGATAACAACATACAATGACTTTCATGTTAACTATATTTTAGAATTTCGTTTAGAAAGAAAGATTTGTATAGAATTGTTAGAGCGTTTTTTCAGGCACGCAAAACGTGCCTATAACTTTTGACATGCAGCACCCCCAAAAAATTTAAATGGCTTCAAATGTGCATATAGGTATATCTGTTAGTACAGATTAATGTGTTTTTTTCTTGCTTTTATTATTATCTAGGATATATACCCACTGACTACCTTGCAACGAGACAACAATTTATATATATATATATATATCCATGTAATATTGGAACAATGTCTACCCGCTGGAAACTGCGGTTTCGTGCGCAGATTTACAATAATTCTGAGCATGTCTTATCGGAGGTTGGAGGAGACGCTTGTCACAAAAACGACCGGCAGCGGCCGTTTGAAAGCCTGGATGACGTTTCCCTAATATAGCACCTGCCATTGAACAATCAATTAATTTTGAAATAAAACAACGTGGGTTATGTGTTCACGGAGATAGTTAGGTTCAAAAAGGTGGGGGGTATCTATAAAGTCGTTGTGCAATTTTTTCACAGAAAGAGCGATGGCGGATCCGAAACGACGGTAGCTGAACGGTGAAAGTAGTGGCACCTGAACACTCGACTCGGCAATGAGCTTTTAGCGAGAGCAACTGAAAGTGGTTGGGAGTGTGCCATTGCTTCTAGCGCGTCAAGTAGCTGGGTCGCTAGCCCCTGGCGGTCTTCGTCAGCCGCGCGCTCTCGGGTGACAGCGCGTCGTGGCAGCGGTCTCTAGCTGATGCCACCTTGTGACATCTGACAGCTGAGTTGAGCTGACTCAAGTTGAGCCGGGTAAGAGAGGAGCTAGCCCCCCCTTCCTCCGCCCCGTTTCCCCTTGCGGCACGAAGTGGTGCATTCCGTTGGGACTGGCCTGCGCCTTGTGGTTACTGACCTCAAATCAACCCACGCAATCGTCCAATTTGCACAGATTTGATTTGTGACAGACGCAGTGAGAAATCGCAGAACAGTTTAGTCCTTTCATCTATAAACGGAAAACTGTATGTTAAATAGACATGTTATGGCGCGGACATCAAACTTTCGTGTCATGTATCTACTGAATTCCCTTCGTCAAATCCCTAATACTATTTTAAGCTAATGTATCGCATGTATAGATGCTATAAAAATATGGGATAGTGTGTGACTGGTTACCAAATGACTGGTTGTGGTTGACCGAGTATTGATGTTCTAAGCGAAATCAAGACATTGTCACGTGGGAGTCGTACATCCAAATTACGTCTATGCATATCGCTAATCAATGCAACCTTGTCTTTAATTAGTAAAAAAAGGCAGTGACTCTTATGCGTCAAAGTAGCAAACTCGTCGCGAGTTCCATATTGTGGCCCATTAGAAGCTATTGACCTTGGGTCAGAAAAGCGTCGACAAAGAGGCTTCTTCCATCAACTTAGGACAAAAAAGGATTTGCAAATTCTTCGAAACGAATAGAAACAAGCCCAACTTTGAGTTCGTCTGAAATCTAGACATCTCGTTTATTTCACTAGAATCAAATCTACGGTATACTATAACAATAAATTATACAGTCTTTTTTTTTCCCAACTTGATAGTACAGACGGTCCATTACATAGTAAAAATCTTTTGCCTTCTCATCGGATATTTGCAATTTCCCTTACACTCAGATTTGGTTTAATTCATTTTTCGTCTTTTATTGTGTTGGAAAACCAAGTAAGAACTCAAAAATCCAGAGGTGAGCCAGTAAGAATTATAGAGTTTGTTGCTTGAAAATGCTTTAATAAAACAATGCAATAATAATGAAGTCTAGATAATTAGTTCACTCACCAAGATGCATTTTTACTCCATACTTTATTGAATTTCTGTGTTTTCTCTGGGTGGAACGCGCATCAAACTCCATTCTTTTGTAACTAATAGGAGGATATCCATTCCGCAAGGCGTCCACACGGAGTGCCTTCACTCACTGTTGCTTTTAACGAAATTCCGACTTCATCTAATTACTGTGATGGTTACAAACCCCGTGCAGCCCTGGATTTGATCTTGCCGGACGACAGGATGCGCACGCGAGTGCGACAGAGCACGCGTATTCCTGAAAGAAGAAAACTAACTGTATCCGACCTGAAGAACATTTTGTTTGCTTCCAACAAATCGTGTTACCTACGCTGCCTATCAGTTTACTCCCGCTGATAGCCAGAATCTCAACAATAACAACACCTTAAACACGCATTCGTATTTCCACTATTACCCATTCACACATTTTCCCACGTCACGCTCTACGGCCATCGCGGTTCTTGCCTCTCAATACGACCAGAGTGGGAAACATCAAAGAGATAGAGGAAGAGATGGAGGTATAACCTTGTATAAGTTCGTTCTGTATATCAAAGACATGTTACTAGACAATTCTGCTCAATATGGAGATCGAGTGTTAGGTCAATTAGTCAACAATGTACGTACCCTTCATCCTACACGATGATATCTGTGCACATAAATTATATGAAAATTAATTACGTATCGGGAACGGACACGTGAATATATATATATTATAATTCGCAGGTTTGGTCTATGGAAAACAGAGCGAGATAACGGGACGGCTTTCAGATGCCAATGACAGATGGCTGTGATACGTTTTTCTGTGTATGCTTTTCGCTTTTTATATCCGCGCTGCCTGACATCGATCTCTGCCAACGGCTAGTGCTATTATTAGCGCTTCTGTTATCTTGCAGGACCATGTGGGCAGCCTTCTCGCCTATCATAATAGATGGGGCATTGGTGTTTCCTGAAATCATACGAACGTCAATAGTGGTAATGATACGAAAAGTGCGACTTTTGAGACAAATGACATTTTGCATCTCGGCGCAGAAAGGGATTAGGGAAACCAGTCCAAGTTTTATTGAATTCACATATTATTAGCCCTGTTCAATTCAGCTGAAACAAAGTTCAAGTTCGAAGAGGTAACGGAATAGATCTGGAATTTTAGCGGACGTATTGCTAATGACGGCTTTTACTATGAACGTACCTGTTAAACTATCGCACGTTTGCTGAACAATAGTCCAATTATACAACACTAAAGTACGGCTAAGTACAACAATTGCAGCTAATCTATTTTCTTTTCTAGTTTTTGTTGAACTAGCTAAAGTTATAATAGCTTTTGGCCTCAGTCAATGCCATTTCGCCCTGCTCAAATATCGCACCGCAAGGTTGAGCGATGTGAGATACTCACTAAGAATAGCGTTTGATTATCGAGTACGTCGTGCTTTACAAACCTGAAACAATGGTGGGCATAATGGAGGCATCTGCGACGCGTAGATTCTTCAAACCTTGCACGCGGAGCCGCGGGTCGACCACGGCACGAGAATCGTTGGCCTTCCCCATTCGACAAGTGCCAACTGGGTGGTAAAGCGTACCTGTGTAGGTACGAGCAACACAGGCAAGGTATTTGTCTGAGTACAGAGCATAATCTTTGCATTCAGGAAAGGGCTTGTCCCATAGTTGAGCATTGTAGCGGCGGAAAGCAGGCGTATTCACAAGTTTTATGCAAATCTTCATTGCATCGACCATAGCTAACACATCTTCCGGATGGTGAAGATATTTTGGATCGATGATGGGATAATCATATGGTGAAGATGAAGCCAACTTGAGCCATCCTATAAATTCAAGCAGCCTCGAAGTGTTAGAGTCGCAGATTATATTAGAATACATTGCAAGTATGAACTCGAAAGTCTCCTTGTCCTGTTAAGCTCAACTTGAACCCATGCTTTGCAGAATGGCTAGCGAATCGAGAATCGGCTAAATATGTGCAGAATTAGATCAGAGACATAATAGATAATACTGCCTGAATTCCTCCCATCCCCGAACCTTAACTGTGATAAACGGCCCGGCTCCATGGAATATCTGCAATACAAAATCGTATTACAGACACCAGTACTCGCTGTCTGTCTATAGTTTGGTATGCCGTTCAGACGACCGTTTCGGGATGTCTTTAGAAAGTCGAGATGCATCAGAAAATTATCAATTATTTTTCTATACAAGACTGGAGTAACTGTCAACGTTTCTTGTCGAATGTGCTCGTTTAGCTCCCGAGTGGAAAAATGCCTAATTCTCTAAACTTTCTCTATAAAAAAACCTTACACGTGAAAATTTAACGTTATCGAGTCATATAAACGATACAGCCGCGATACGGATGATCCGTGCGAAATCGTTTATCGAACTTTTCCTTCGAGAACTTTAGCGTTTCCAGTGTGTAATTGCAGTTATCACCGTTCACATACCGGCTGCTCTTCAATATTAGAGCGAACACCTTACTTAAATAAATGCAGACGAAATGAATGATGCGTATACGCATGGATTTACTGTCTTATACGATCTGCATTCGCTGTTAGATTCCCCTATGCAGTGTTATATCTGACCGACGGATTTAGGCCGTAGCATCACGGGGTAGATTGAAATGCTGTCCTCGTAGGTATGTTCTGAATAGACGGCTTTCCAGACGTGTTCCTGAAGACCATGTGCAAATCGAAGAACTTGCCCTCCATCGGACACAGGTGAACCAGAGGCAAAATGAAACTCAAAATCGGGCCAGTCCTTCGACGGATCAGCATATTTCGTATTAATAAAGCCGAGTCCTTCGACGCCGCCCAAAAGCGCCAATGGTCCCGTGCCATTAGCTTGATACGCTTGTATAATGTCCATAGTAAACACACGTGATTGCACAATCGAAACTGGGTCCTTCAGAATGAAATTTACCCCGCCAGCGAAAATGTGATCTTGAAGATTTTCACCTACGGGCAGGTTCACCTTGCACTCGATGCCCAGTGAAGTCAAATGATCACAAGGACCTATGAAAGGCAATAGCAGAAAATAGACGTCCCTTAATTAAAACAGTAAATAATTGTTAAGGGCGATGATTCGGCCTCACTGGTCTGAACTAGAGTGAAGACAAAACAGTTGACATTGATTTTTAAAGAGTCCGAATTAAAAATGCTGTCGTATTAGCTAGGACTCAAACGTTACCATTCCATGATGCGAAATATTTGGCTCGAAAACGTTACCAGCTACAACAGATCTAAGAGAACTTTCATTTAGAAAATGCATAATTGGATAATTAGATTTCTACTCACCGATGCCTGAGAGCATCAGGAGCTGAGGCGAATTGATTGAGCCAGCGGATACAATCACTTCCTTTTTAACATAGGCTAACGTTGGCACTTGGAAGCGATCAAAAAGGACAGATTCAACACGGCCTGTTTCTTTGTTGATATTTAGTTTGGTGGCCATAGAATAGAGCGATATGTGCAGGTTGGGACGATCCTTCACCGGCGCAAGGAAAGCTGTAGAAGTTGACATGCGTGCTCCACCTCGAATCGTACCTTGTGGGATCATAAAGCTAAGGAGAAACCAACCAAAAAGGTTTGAGTCGCTGTGTGCTCATTATGCATGTACAAATCGTTCACCCTTCCTAAACTTTGAAGTCATAAAATTGAACTTACCTTGAGGTCAAATTCCAAAAACCTGTTGTTGTTATTGTTATTATAATGTATTCGTTTTATGCATCACGTGATTACCCATACGACGTTCAACAACGTTCATTGCCAGGCGTAAAACTCAATGCAGTTAGGCAATAACTTGTGATAATAATAACTGTAAACAGTAATTCTAGGTGAAAGACTTTACGTCTTGTGTTTACTATGTGCTAACATAATACATGCGGTCCCTTGTTTAGCCAGATTACCTCGTGTGCGCAAAAGTGTCGTGTTTGTCATTGTGGCAAGCTGATAATCCATTGGTGTGGGAAACTGATAATCTGGACAATACGGTGGATGCATAAGAACTACCCATTCAGCTTCTTGCAGAATGACTTGATCACCCCCTGATCTGATTTCTCGTGGAGAAAGATGATTTAGCTTCGTCTAACTAGAATGTTTGGATAAATAGCTTGATGGTGTCGGGCATAGGCAGGTCTTTGTCGACGGTCCCTTTTTAGCGTAGAAAAATAAGACTTGAAAGAGAACTTCAGGTTCTGCTAATGACACACGGCAATGGACAGCGGAAACACTCGACAGGTTAGTGGTAAGGGCTATAGCTGTTACTGCGCACCCACCAATAGCTTCTGCTAAAACATTCATCGCTATTGAACCCTTTGAAGAGGACGCTGTGCTCCGTCGTCATCTATTGTCTTAACTAAAACGTTTTTGCGTCTCCTTACTCCAGTTATTGAAATCTATCGTCAGCGCGTGCGTCATGCGTTCTGATATAATGTGCGTGTGCAATTTGCCCTATGAACTGCTCTTTCTTAATCCCTAAGATCACAGCCTGATTCTTTTCAGAGCCTGCGTTGCACACTGCTGAATCTTCTAACAGAACAGGGAAAATGTGTTCCTTGTAAAAGTCTATGCACAGTTTAGAATATGTAGGAACAAACATTCGTCTTATACATTCAGTTTTGTCTGTGGCAATGATCGTCATTTTTATTTACGCGGGTGCCGTGCATAGAAAAATGGCGCTAGGTGTATTTAGATTTTTCATAACAGACCTGATTTAAGTAAGTCTCCTACCGAGCGTTCTAATAATTTTTGGAAAAGATATGTTTGGATCTCGTTTTTAGCTTCTTGTACATCATCGGCATTGTCCCTACTGAAACTGATTACTTGAAGCATGTTATGCTTATATGCTTCAAGTAATCAGTATACACATGTACCTAAATGAACCAAAAACTGCCCTTTGTGGATAACCTGATGTGATACGAGAGTAACAAAAGAGACTATTGTTCAGTTGTATAATTTCGATAACATTCGAAAACTTAGTCTTGAAGAACTATGCCAATTAAAAATAAATGATATACAATGAGATAATTTTCCATCTTTTACCATGAGCGTCTAGTCATTTTGCGTCTTTAAGGTTGCGTCACTGCAAAATGTTTCGGCGGGTAGTTAAACTGCTATTCGCTCTCTCTATCTATCTATATATAAATTTATATTAATATATATATGCACAGGAGATTATTGTTCTAGGGGATTTACATGCGACTGAAGCCAGAGAAACCAGACCTTCGCTGGACGGACGGATCGTGTTCGTTTCAGCGCTGGCGCGAACTGGGCTATCGATGCCCCTTCAATCAAGCTGAAACTGCGGCGTCCTCAAGTGAACGTTAAAGGCAGAAGTTTGCAGGTAGCAGTTTTACGTTTCCTAAGACCAAAGACAAAAATTCTTTTTGGCATTTTGCCAAATTTGTTTGCTAGCTTTAGTAAATAGCGCTCGACATTGACTGACGAGGTGGCAACATTGTTAACCATATGTAAACAATCTGAGATCTGTCACGAATAATGGAGAGCGAGCTGTACGTTGACCAGGTTCGTTAGGCTATGTACATGTATGGTAGCAAAAGCATGATGAAGACTATGCGTTTTTCAGCATTATCGATCCATCCAAAATGAAGACTATCCTTGAGGCGCTGTTGTAGTCTGCAGCTAAATTTCTGCTCTGAACGAAACGATAAAGGGTCCATTGTATTTCCCTCAGGGTTTTAGGGTGTCGTTCGAATGTAGACGTGTAGAAGAGTAGAAGCGCGACTTACTGAGCAAAGCGTTTGTACATTGTGTACATATTGCGATAAGCGAAGAAATAGTCATTCCAGTTAGTGTGTAGGAAATTGTGGATCATGCCATGACAACGACTTTTTTCCAAATCCAGGAACGGTAATGATGGATGGTGCGGCTCAAAGCAGAATGATACAGTGAACTTGGTCAATGGCGACCAGAGCTCGACGGACCGTCATATTGTCTGATTGATTATCGAGAAACTGGACAGTTTATGCAAATAAACACAGTAAGCTCGATCAGCCTTACCGAGCTCGAGCAGAGCCTTTTGTTTTTCGTAACGGACATGTAGTTCAACACGGGGCCTGGGCACATCTCCCAGAGCTACCCGTTCCGTTTTCTGCTTCACATTAATGTGGAGACACCACTTTTCACTAATCTGTATAGAAACCTGTCATTAAAACTGTGTTGCCAATGCCGGTGGACATGTTGAAGGATAATGAAGCGTCATGCTTTCTTTCTGTACTTTGCTTAGTCTACAAGGCATCCAGACCCTCAGCGTTTAAATAAATTCTATGAACTTTAGAATGTTTGATTGCAGTTTATCTTTTTAGTCGGCCGACGAGTTGGCCGTCTTTTTTGAGGTGCCTTCAGGCCCTCATAATCCTCACATGGCAGACCGGCGCGGGCTGCATCCCCGACCTCCAAATAACTATCGTTAAACTTAGTAAATTACTGACGAGTAGTCCTTTCAGTTACGGAGTCCTTGGACTGCACGGCATTAATATCTCGGGCCGCTTTCGTAGGTTTACAAAAAGCAAAGTAGAGCATCGAACATTATGAGGAATATTTATATTTAAAACTTAAACTATGTTACTGCACAACGGAACTCTGATTAATTTATGTCGAATTGCATACGAAAGGAAGTTAACGGTCGAGAGGGATAATAACTTAACTTATTGTTAACGTTCAACGCCAATTTACCATTCCTGTTTCTCTCTGTAAACTGGGCCCAACGTCATCTGCAAGATAGCTTCATCAATTCTTTAAAACAGCTATACACAATCGGTGGCTCAATGAAAGATTACATTTTGGTGAACTGCATAAAGTTAACCTGAAGAAAGTCACATATTTAAACTAAACCGATACACTAGTTCAATTAGCAGATGAGCCACTAATCCCGTATGACAACGGAAGTAACTTGTAAGTTAAAAATGCCATTGTTGCTAGACGGATCATCGAAATGTTTGGGACAAAACTTACCCTGTACATCGCGCGCCATTGATGTCTGTCTCCTGATAACCTAAGTATTTTCCAGCTTCGATAAAAGCTTGCGCTAATTCAGTATTGAACTTTGGCCGTTCGACGTTCAAGTAGCCACCTAAGAGATCAACATGTCCTTTAATCGTTCTATTTCAGTTTGTATCAATTACGTTGCCGTGTTCATAATTATTTGAGATCACCTGAACAAGGTGTTTGTACTTAATTACAATAGCTCAATTATCTATTACTAAGATTTATCCATGGTATATTTTTGGATAAAATTGTGATGCATCGTCCGATCGCCGATACGTTTGCGTAGCGTGTCCGTCAGCACAGTCTCGCTTAGCTAATAATAACAATGATATGATGTTGTGGTGCGTCTATTTTTCGAGTCCACTTACCTTTTCCGTGCCAACCGTTATTTTGTATATCAGAATCTTGATTGTCCTCACTTTTTAGAAAGTATGGAAACACACTTTTCCATGACCAACCTTCGCACCCCAACAATTCCCACTGGTCATAGTCTTCGTGGCACCCTCTCACGTAAAGCATATAATTGAGAACACTGCTTCCCCCGAGAACTTTTCCTCTCGGCCATTTACTGCGTCGATCGTTTAGACCAAAACATGACTTGGTCTGCGGTACCGTTTCGTACTGCCAATCGAGCACTGATCCCTGTATTAAAATATAATAAAGGTAAGCGTTACATTTGCAAATGCTCTACATTCACCAACTTTCGAGGTCCTGCAGCGGGCTTCCTTTTTACGAAAGCATACATTTAAGAATGCGGGATCTTTTAAATCCTATGAAAACGCATAGTTCGCACGTGAAAATTCCGCTAGCGTCTTGGGTAAAAAAAAAAAAAGTAATTAAGAAAATATCGCGGTTGTTTTGCCATCTTACTCCTAGCGCATACCTGTAATGCAGCTGCCAATAGCGGCACATCCGAGAGTTGGTTTTCCGTGCCTCCCGCTTCAAGAAGGAGCACGGTATTGGAGTGATCCTCGCTCAATCGATTGGCGATGACCGCTCCAGCTGAACCACCGCCTATCATATTAGTAATCAACAAAATTCCTTGTTCCATAAACATTTTATACTTGGCAATGATTGGGCCTACAAAGTGTCATGGTAGAAGAGAACTAGCCACATGGTCAAATGATTCGAGGACTAACCCTTTTTTCGCAGCGGCTTTTTTTTTTTTGACCAATCTCGTATAGCTACAGCTGATTTAGGCATTCTCTAAGAAAAGATCCTCCATAATATGCACGTACTTTAATCGGACCCCTTAAAAAGGCCATCGAAATAGTACGTATTGATTATAAGTGTCATATGTGTGTTAGTTGCGTAGGATATACGTTGTTACGTATATGTTATGCAAGGTGTACCGTTTGATGTAATCGTCAAAAAATTATTGGCACAGGAACCATGAGTTACGTGTTAGCTAGTTTTTTGCAAAATAATTTTCTTCTAGCCTCTCATAAATATATTTGTGCCATTTTACAGTGGGTTTATTATATGCTTTCGAGGCACCCAGCCATGTGTAAGTAAACGTACCGTTTTCGAAATACACTGATGTGTATTTTTTTAAAATTTTATTTTTGGTATTCTTCATTTTTGATATAACGTTTAATAGTGCAAGACCTAGACCCCAACCAAAACGTGGCACCTAAGCAAACATTTTCAAATACATCAACGTATTATCGATACTAAGAAAGGTGTTCTATTATTCATCCCAATTCGATTTCTTCGTTTTTGATTGTCTTTTCCCCTGTTCATACAAATTAGTATAGTTAATTATATTGTTTGTCTTTGTTTAGTTCGTCTCTGCTATGCTAGAACACGGTTGAATTATGCTAAACGCTCTCCGTCATAACGTCTTTCCCACTAACGATTCCCTATGTCAACACACATATGGCAGCTTACCCACCAACAACAATGTAGTCGTAGCTAAAATTGAGAACTTTCTTCTGGAACTCGACGTTCTCGTTGGCCAACCTGGAGAAAAAAGCGGCCATAATGGGTAAAAGTCCGGCGTATCGTGCTCGATTCATTTTTCCTTTTCAACGAACTCCTGCTAACGTTTCACTTAGTCACGCACTTTTATGGCTGCAATATTGATTCTATCCCATTGTCAGGTATATAGCAATTCAGCTAGAAGCCGGAGAAAGCGCTGAACCTTAATTGGGATCTGCTTTTAGAACTACTTTAGAAATCATTAGTATATATCTTGCTGGCTGCTAATACTATAGAATAGTCACGGATTCATGCACACCTCTGGTTAATTTTTGCACAACGAGTTGTTGACAGTACACCATTAGATGATTATAGTATTAATTTGCACGTACATACGCATGCACGCACGCACGCACGCAAAGGGTATGTGACATTCGTTTGGTAGTGCATGCGTTGACTGGCACTTGGTCATAATGTGAGGGATCTTTAGATATGTTTATTAATTCGTATATATATATATATATATATATATATATATAAATTCAACAGCACTCAACAAAATACACAATATAGCAGTCATTCATTTTTAAGGTCGTTGAAATAACTCTTTTTAACTAAAAAATGGTTATTATCAAAGAAGATACTTTTTTTTTTCATTTTTGTAAATATTTGCTAAAATTATATTTGAAATATAAAGATCCGGCTAAGATTGATCTATGATAAAAACCAGAAAGATTGAATTTTCTTCGATTTGATCATTTCTTTTGAACAAAGACTCTACATTTTTTTTAATGAAGGATAATGGTCAAATGAACGCGTACAATACAAAACTTCAATAATGGAAAAGCCGATTCGAGCCGTGATGAAGATTAACTCGTCTGTGATACGCTCGCGAGCCTTACAACGTTTAGGAGCCTATTTTTGCCTTAGGTTATTTGCTCAGGAAGTACAATACAAATCGTTCTAATTATTACAACCTTCTTAGAGATAGCACTTGTGACCTTCTTAAGGCCAAGCAGTGCCTACATTCAATTATTTATCGTAGAAATGCTTCTAAAATCTAAACGTGTACTACCCCTGTGCATATATCTAAACGCAGACATTTGTATCTTTTCTGCCGCGGTACGAACAAGTTACCATCGCTACGTCAAGGTTTTGCCTGTTAAGAAGACTCCAACAATTTATTCGTAGTATTTTTTTTTTCCGTCTTTCATCTTGGCGAAGCGGCAAAGTAAATGAACAAATGAATCCATTCTTGAGACAGCTCCGAAGGGTTCGTTTCGCTTTGTGAGAGCGTGAGCGATTTTTGAAGGCTCAGCCGCCGCAGTTACGTCTCTCGTTTCGGCATGATCCGATCCCCCACCCCAATGTTAGCATGGCGCACCGTAACTCGCCGTCAACCAGTAACCACAAGCAACGAGCAGAGAATTCTCGCTCGCTGTTCCAAACGTCTTCTTCAATTCGATGAGTCGGTATAATCGCCAGAACGACAGGAACATCCCGATGTAGTAGTGCTAAATTCTAAGTCATCAATTTTGTTCACGCGGTTCCGTTTGCGCTCCTACCTGCTTTTTTCTCAGTGTTCAATCTTTGATTTCTAATCTTTAGTTCACCCTCTGATGCCGATGGCGGCCGAGGCATCTTTCTACTTCCTCGTTTACCCCGCCTTGTCTCCTTAGGCTGTTTCTTTACCACGTCAGATCTCTTAGTTAGTTACTTCGATTTTCGTTTATTTTCTTTGTGTTTCCATTAAAATTTATGACTTGCTTTTGCGCTCTTGTTGATTCCCGCCGTGCCAGACACAGGGTCAGAAATGATAGGTACACTACACCCACCGAAAGTGACATTGACAGTTTGCCTAAGATGTCCATTTGGTCCTGGTATGGTGAGATGTAATGTGAAACTGGAACAGG
Source organism: Varroa jacobsoni (assembly GCF_002532875.2). Lineage (NCBI taxonomy): Eukaryota > Metazoa > Arthropoda > Arachnida > Mesostigmata > Varroidae > Varroa > Varroa jacobsoni. The sequence goes on along the minus strand of NW_019213216.1, from coordinate 17,678 downwards.
AACACGTTCTTAGAACGCCTGTAGGATTTCTCGTACCTTAAATGTGCCCGCCTCTAATGCGCATAGACAAAAGCCTGGTACGAGGGTGGTAGTTGTAGCGTCGACGCATTGATCATATGAATATCGAGTCAAACTGAGGCTCTTAGAGAAACGCCAATAAAAGACTGTGCTCGTTACTATATTAGAAAACGAACGCTAGCTCGTGTTGTACGAAAATGAGCATCTTTGGATTTGGCACTGTTTATGCAGACTATTTTCTCTGTCATCTATAATCCATTTCTTCAAAGACTAGCTAGACCTTTCATCATCGTCAGCTATATCAGTGTGGACACGTATCTGATTTACGGTAAAAACTCGCTGTTAGGAATCGGAACCAGATCCTAGCAGGATCTGGTTCCGATTCCTAACGCCGTTCTTCCAGTTACCGCCTTCCGAACACCTTTGTGGGTCACGAAACCAACCGTGAAGAGCTTCATATAGATATATAAATCATAGATGCTTCGAATTCTACGTCCGCTACCCCCGATACGAACTATGATATTATTATACATGGTTGTAGGTGCGAATAATAATACGATAATACGATAATAAGTAGTAGTCTTCTAAGACTGTGCGCCTTGAAGAATCACTAGCCAGCGGGGTCCTCGAAAAAGGTTCTTTGCTGTCACAAGGCCTTACGCGACGAAAAATACAATATATATATATACAATCTACAATTCATACGCTTTGTTCACGATGCTTGGTTGCATTAAATGGCCGCAATAGTCTAATTGGCGTGGGCAGATTTGAAAATGGCCGAATACGACAGACGGTTCAGTGGCTGTTGTCCTGCGCTCGTCAAAAATATACTAGAAAATAAACGAACGTAACTAAGTTTCTAACTGCACTTAAATACCCTTTCGCTCCACTAGGCTCAGACAAGGCCGCTCGTGCTAGCAATATTATTAACAAGCCAATTAAAGACTGTCAGGGTAAATGAAGACATTAAGCGTCGTAATCTGCAACACCTATTTCGAGATCGTCTCGGCACCTCTTTTTGCATAACAGCGTTTAATGAGGGGTAATCCAATGGTCCAAATCTACGGCTGTTCATTTGAATCTGTTAAATCTGAAAATGAAAGGTCGATTCCCCACTTTACTGCACAGCGATATCACCCCCTGCGAGAATACTCAGTGCCGCAAATAAAAGGAACAGCTGTGTGTTAATGTATCTATAGCGTGTACGTAACAGAGTGGCGTCGCGTGTACCTACATACAACATGACAGTACAACTTCCACCGGAGCCGCCATCGTTGTTCAGATTAGAACACAGGGAGGGGGCAGGAGATGGGGACCAGCACCGATAAACTGGCCCATCGAAAGCATTTCAGAACTAAATCGAAACCATTGGCACCTCGGCGATCAAAAAGCTGCCACCGACCCGATTCTATCGAATCGACGGCGTTTGTAATAAATTGAGCAGAAAATTAAGACATCATCATACATCATCATCAACAGTATCACCATGGCCGTCGTCGTCATCATCATCAAAGGCACCAACAACGTATTGGTTGTTTCATTAGCACTATCGAGCCGCGTCGACGAATTGACCAAATGAAATTATTTTTTTCCCCTGCGCGAAAATTTCTTTTACTGCTTTTGCGGGGGGCTGTCCATGTTAGGCCTGCTGGGCGCCGTCGCGTTACTAACAACCACCGGCCAAGCGGACAGCCCAGATCTCCAGTCTTCTAGCTCTGCATAGCTGTTGTGTACCGGCAGCTCTTAGCGGTCGATTGGTCATACGGGGCCCTACTGTTGCTGGATTACGTTCGCCTATTGTGCACACACATATATAGATACATGCAGTAGGTTGCCTGTGGACGACGTACCAAGTTGAGTGTCAGCTTCAAACCTCTTCTAATTGACACGTATTTATCGCTAACATCGATCCATATCTTGCAAGAAAAACATAAATACTCCACCCTATAAGGCCAGAGCGGAGTTGACTAGACAATTGGGAAGATTACACTGTAGCACGATTGAGTGTCGAGCACGTGCACACTGTGAACGAAGCGGAAACCGAAGAAAGTTCATGTAGAAGTTAGTTGCGCTAACAAAAATTGATCGTTTAAGAGCGTTTAAAAGAACCATAGCTATTAGTTGTTTTGCTACAGTCGAACTTATGCAATCAATATTTGTATACGTGTTATGGATAATTGGATCGTGCTTCGAAGCTCACGTGCACCTTCGGTATCAGAAACCAGTACTAATACATACAACAGATGGGAACATTGCTATTTAACACTGTCAAAGGCGAAGAAATCGTGTTGATTTGATTGAAAGCTGACCAGCCGTTTTGTTTTACGGAGCATCCCTGCCCATGGTTCTGCCCATCGGGTCTTTGGTCAAGTTCACGAAAAGCACATGCCTATTAAGTAAACAAGATATCTTCATTACATCATAAGAGTTAACAGAGACCCACGATCATCGGTGCGTTTCGCATGCACTGATATTATACGTTATGCAATATATTAAAACTTGAATTTTATTAACAGAGAAAAATAAGTAGGGAACTTAGCGACTTATTAATTACTATGCAGCCGACATTACATTTGAAACAATAAGACATCGCCAATCTTGAGACCAGTATATAAGCTGAAAAGATACATTATATATTCTATAATGATGAAGGTTCTGTTGATCGCCTGTGAACAGTGACGAGAAAGGGGTGCGACTGTTTTTAGGTCTAGTATGGAGCCTACTCTTATCATAACCTGTTGTTAAGCGGCGATAACGAAAAGCTGTTAAAGCTCGACTGAATATAGTCTTCTAATGTTCACACGAACACCTTCATATTTTTTGAGCTCTACGTTTTTTCCTACTTCTAAGCACTGCTTCACAGCTAAGCCCCTAGGGACAAAGTGAAGTGTATTCACAACCGGTTTCGAACCGAAGCCCCAGCGCCTGCAGAATCGTAAGAAAGCTAAATTAAAGCACGCAGACGTTGGTATTATGCCCCGTTAGAGACAGTTGAACCTAGCTTATGAACCTACAAAAATCTATCAACATGTTAATAGCATCGATACGAATCGAGAATTACTTTATCGAAGAACCCTAAGATATCGCCCCATTAATTAGGACCAGCAAGTTCTGCTTTATCTCGCTTTCAGAAGTTCTGTAAGTTATAACGTGAATGTCTTAGCAGGTAAGTGTATTGATAGCTAATTATAATAAAGTTGATATTGTTGAATCGCAAATACACAAAAACAGCGCTTGTCTAACGGGTGTATTTTGCACGATGTAAAGTGGCGAAGACGCGAAACAAGACAGACGATACATCCAAGTAGCTCGGTCTCATAGGGACAAATTGTCTGTCCAACACTAGGCCGCTGAGAGGCTTAGGTTTTCAGTCGCAGCGCCGATATCAATCTCGTTTACTGACTTTAATTAATTCACGCCAATTTGAAGTAAAGCGTTAAATTAAATGAAATCATCTCATCTTCTATTAAGGCCTTATTGTGTAAAAAGGCATGATGAGGAAAAGGCCCTCTTCGAGTAAAAACAAGTAGCCGACCGTCAGCCTAAATTTCATGCGGATAATTGGCAAAACACCTTGGCTTTCCCAGTGCGTGCAGTTTCAATGAAGCTAGATTAGCTTCGAGAGACCATATCGACATACGGTGAAAAGCTCCGCTCACGACGACCCAACGACGTTTGGCCGCCAAGCGTTAGCAAAAGACGCCCATCTTTTGACATTCACCGAAACTTATACGCCACAAAGCCACTTTCAGCTACCAGCATGCTAGATTTATATATAATCATTCTCTAAGTTCATTCCGTAAGTTAGGACAACTTTAGACAGTGGATCAAATTTCAGCCCTAACCCCAAGCCAGTTTATCCTACGAATGCTTAGAAGTCCCTAACGCTGTAATACCTTGCAAATAGATTTTGCGTACTCGACCTAGCAGTTGAACCGGTCATCTTCAGTAAATTCCAATTGGGTCGTAGTGTCATCGTTGATTAGTTCGACTCACCTTTTTTTCTCATCGTTTGATCTGGCTATTTTTTTTTTTCGATTGACTTCTGCGGTTTTTTTGAGATCCTTGCGCTTGCCGAAGCATGCGTCCACTATCTCTGTCGTGCTAGCGGCGACCACCCCTTCTTCTTTTTCTTAATGTACAGGCGGTTCAGTACGGTTGAGCCCTGCGAATCACGTTGACCGTTCGCGCGTCGTTGCTGCTCCCATCGTCGCGGCTGCCGCTGCTAATTCGGTCTTTTTTTTGGTATTATTTCGTCCAACTCGTTGCGGCCGCTTGTCGACCTACGGCAGCCGAGTGATTATTATTAAGACGTCTCACAGTCAGCCGGAGCGGCTGATCAGAGCTGCCTATTTGCTGCCGTTGTAGCGAGCAAAAACCGACAGCAATAGTGGCAACGTTGGACAACCAGGAGAGTGAAAATCTCCTACATGAAGACGAAGAAGGAGATCACAGAATAGCGGCAGGAGCGTCATCATCACCATTGCGCGGGGGGAAAGTTTACTGAAGAGAGGAAAGAGGCTGAGAAGGAGCGAACGGACCGGGTGAGCAGACGAAGAAGCTAAATAATTGGATTCCGTACAAAACAAATTAAAAATTAGCACCTAAATTTTAATAGAGAAAAGCCGACAGGATCGCCACGCCTCGAAAAATAAGGGGAAGATGTAAAAGAGGAGGCACAGATGGACGAAATTTCGTCTTCTGCTTCTGCTGCTGCTGGCATCTTAAAAGAGTGTGCAGCGGCCGTTCCTAGACGCGTCCCTGCAGCGAACGTCATCGACAGATAAAAGAAAATTGACGACGGTTTATCTGTACAGTGTATGCACACTCGGTTTCGCACACTGCGATGATGCATGTCTTGATTGACCCAGGATCGAACATTCCATTGACAACAACCGGTGATTGTGATGCTTCTAGCCATAAACGATCAATTGTCCATACCGTAATACCACTCGTGCGTCGTTTGCCTAGCTTACTAACCTGAACGTCATGGGAATCAGCTTCGAGTTTTTGAAGGTGCCTACGTTTTTTTAAATTATAGTTGAACAATCTCAAAATCCTAGACTGAATTGGTACGAACATTATAGTGGCAAACGACGCTTACGAGGTTAGGACGCTAGGAGGGGATCCTGAACAGCGGACAGAAAAAAACAATTAAAAAAAAAAAAAAAAAGCTACCTACTCCTAACACGTTCGTTATGGTGCATAGTTACCATATTAGACGTACATTCATCATATGAGCTATTTCTATAAATAATATAAAGCAATAAAATAACTGCCTGAACATTGAACTTCATAGCTATAATAATACCTATGTCAGGTTGTTCCTCGAACTTTACGAAAACAACCTTAGAGCTTCTTTGCTCGAAAGTGATCGTAATGAACATTACATTCTAATAACTAAAGAACCTTTTTATCATTTCCTAGGATTAGAATGTTTCTTCCTAGGCAGGGAAGAGTTCAGTGGGAAAAACTCAATCGGCCAAATATGTAGCTTCTTAACTTTGATATATGATAAGTTAACGACATCGAAAACGTGTCCGGTAAAAATGCGAAAGTTTATAAAATAGATTTTATTGTTATTTATCTAATTATGATGTTATTTATCTAATTAAGCTATCTCTTATATTCGTGTATCCGCTGTCAATATATTATAAAGGTCGCCTTCAATGACGATGTCTTTTTTTGATATATACGATGCGATGCTCCTACAAACACTTCAGACTAAAACATCGTTACACGTGCGTATTCCTCATGACCGGCCCTCGAGTGTCTCACAGCTTTTTACAATACAGCTTTGGACGTCACAACCACGGAACCCGTGGGGTAAGCGCTGGGCTTCGTAGTAACGCAACCGCTAAATGTGTATCTCCTCGGTATCGATCCTCACCACGCATACTTTGCATGCAGTTCTTTGTGGGAAAGATACACGCACTTCGAACATGCGAAGCCGGTTATATACGTATTTTCTGTTCAAACTGTTTTTGTTTGGCTGGAGCTGCTCTGTACTGTTATTGCTTTTCGGGTCTCAGATACCATATATCGCACATGATTATTTCAAATTCACATGTCTTACACTGGTCGCACATAGTAAAATCGATTTAAAGCGTTCTACTTTAGCGTTAAAGATACGCCGAAAAGTAGATTAAACTGGTTCTACGTAAACATAGGCAATGTGTTGTGTAGCGTTCTCCAAAGCCCGTTGGAGCGTGTGGATAAACCTGCGCTTTTCTGAGGAAGCCATGTCAAATTTATAGAAATCGCAAGATTTTTAATGCTACGATTAAACTTACCACTGAAAATACAGGTCGGGAGAACTGTCATAACTGAAATAACATAATAAGATGTAGCATGCATGATATTTCGAACAAGATAAATGCTGGTAAAAACTGGTTCTAAACTCACATATAAGAGAAGTACCTAGTGAAGCTACACAGATCTGTGTTTCATCGATTTCTCTTGAGGCAGAAGTTTGGCAGTGCCATGCCGTATGCCGGTATTGCACACTCATAGACGTCTGATGTGCTGCGCCTCGAAATGATTGTACCTATCGTGATTTTTATGTGTGAATCCAGTGGAAAACGCCATTATTGCCATCTTAATATGTTTACATTCACGTGCGTGTAACACTCAGCTGTACTCAGATCATCGACCCTGGCGCCCTCCTAAAGATCTGGGTGAGGAACTGTGATTGTTCATTCATACCGTATACTCGTACATAGATATACGCATAGTACATCTACACGGATTGGGAAGAAGAGAAACGGAGCGAGAGAGGGAGAGCGAGCGGTGAGGTAGATAGATATCCACCTATCCAGATGCTTCCTCTACCAATAATGGCGGCTGCGTCCGAATCAGCAGTCAGCAGATGTGTTAATTACCATAGGAAGAAGATAAAGAAGACATCACCCGCCGCTGCAGCAGCGGCATCACCTCCATCACCCAGCATAGCAACGGCTCGACGGCCATCATCCCATATCGACGGATCAGTTGAGGAAGAAAATACCTCTAGTCCGACTATTGCCACCACTATACTTGCATTAGCACACGTAGTATGTACATGAGCGACGCAGACAGAGGAGAAGAGAAGCTGCCTTTCGAGCCTTCGTTCGGCCGCGACTGCCAGGCCACTATGGCCTGGTCCTGCAGCACAGCCATTTAAAGCTGCCCTATTAATGAATGAATACTCAGTGAAGACTAATCAGAATCAGGACAGTGAGAACGAACAGCGCAGAAGGGGAAGAGGCAGAACAGGGAAGCCCATCTGGACGAGGTTGATCACGACAGCACCGGCAGTAGGAGTCGCATCAAACAAGAAGAAGAACACGGAATAACTATCTACGACCAGCCTCACTTGATCATTCTCTCGGTGTATTATTCTGCAACTACCACGAACAGCCACGGATCATTATTGGCATAGTCATCATCACCAGCAGCACTGCCGTCGCTACGATCGGGACTAGTTTCATCGATGTAGTAAAGAATTTACTATGAATGCTTTAAAAACGAAGTATATCTGACGACTAGTAGCGTAATTCTAATAGTCATATTGACATTCACTCATTCAAACGCTGAAGAAATAACAACAACGATGATGACAATGATCTGCAGATGGGACTGTTGTTAAAAAAATGTAAGGCTTCCAGATTTGACGACAGCGTAATCTGCTGCAGATCTCTTCGGAAACGGTTTCCCAGCCCAGGATTACTCAATGCACGCATTAAGCTTCGACTCGTTGGAAGTATTTCTTGGCACTAGCTACGTTGTCTTGAAGTAGTTCGCCGCATACGAAGTAAATACGTTATGATTAAAGCACTGTTTTCCTGGATTGACAAATCCCTGTACAAACAAGCAGCAAATGAAAAAGGCCGCAAAAAAACAAATTCATACCACAGTAACGAACAGCCTGCGCTGTTCGAGATAGTGATATTACTTAGTCGCTTAAAATCACACGGGGTAATTTTGTTGTCAAATATCCTACAATTTAGACATCAGACATTTATTTTCGAAGAGTGTGGGAATTGTCGAAAACGTTGCCTAGTAACATCTACACCCTTGACAAGTCTCATCTCTGTAAAAATATAGCGAGCCACGAAAGACTAACACATGATACGGCCGGCAAAAATTCTCCTCTACGTGTATTCAATTTTAAGCCATAATTTGTTGTGCGGTGAACTTATATTCTACGACACGAGCCTATTTTCGCTCTCTGCTTGCGCAAAAAAACGATTCGAGCAAGTTCGGCAAGTTAAACAATGCTCCTATAGACGTTGTCGGCCTTGAACAAATTCTATAACTAGCAGGCGCACAAATATATCTAAGTATACAGTGCTTTACACAGCATGGACATTTTTTTCGCCTTTCGATGGCAAAGACCAATTCGTTGGAGGGCTCTGCCAAGGTTGAATATCGAAAGATAAGTGGTACACCGTTCAATCTGGGAATATTTCTATTCATCAACGCGCTGTGTTTTCGGTCCCCCGTGGATGGCACGATCTCGTCGTGTTCAGCTTCGATGTATGGGAACTTCCATACATTCCTACTACGATCGCTACGTTCTTGATCCCAACTCACGCCTAGCTCTATTGAAAAATAGCCGTTTGTAGTTTATATGGACGAAAGCGGCCAGACGGTTTTCGATTCGGGTACCACCTATATGAACGAGTGCGTACGCCTATGCGTATGTAAGTATGATTATAAGCCATTAACAATTGAGACATTCAACAACAATGGTGATGTAGGCGCCACTAGTGGGATGTACGCTCAATCGGACAGGGTGTTCAGAGCGATGCTGGGTCGAATAGTGAGACACGCTTGTCAATGGAGATCTATGGGTTCCTGAATGAGCTGTATGAGCACCGTTATAACCTTCTAAGGAAAGGAGAAAAACAGAGCACTGCCTCAACGAGGTGTAAAATAGGTCTCATCATTCAGCCTCGAATAAAAGCATCCATTATTGCCTCAGACAGCTCATTTTGATTCCCTTTATAAACAGAATGGTATATATACAGAAATGGTGCAACATTCGAGCACCTTAGCCTTCAGTTGCATTATAACATCTGCAGAAATGTTGTTGAAGTTTTTTTTTTTTTTTTTTTTTTTTTTGGGAAAAAATAGTTACGCAATACGGGCGGATTTAGGCGCATACGCCAAGAGTCTACTGCATTCATCTTGAAGCTTACCAAGAAACGTACGTTACCGCCCAAGTCCCACAGTCGAGATCCCCGAATCGATTAAAATTCTCAAGTTCGTGAAGCGGGCGTCAACAAGGAAGGAGCTCAGAGTAATTGATCATTTAGATCTAAAGGAATAAATAATAGGGGAAAAGAGACTGGCTGTAGATCTTGACAACCACTTAAACGTTAACATAATTCAACCATCATGACAGCAAAATAAAGATGTGTTAGATAAAAATCGATCGTTGCAATGTTTCTTTTTAAATGTATTCTGATATTCCAGCTGAACTAAACGTTAACGCTGACCGAGGCAGACGTTAAGCGTACGTCCGAATGAAGATCAGGCAGCACGCTAAGTGATGCCGGTTAATCTTTTTAGTGGAAATTGAATCTTCGATCGAGAAACGTCTCGTAGCGAAGGAAAATGTTACGGCTTTCAAGGGCGCACCGACGGCCATGTAACTACAACAGCACCTCTTACCTATTATAGGACGTATCCTTTGGAAGTAGCGCCACATGCAGCTTTTATGTAGAATGGGCAAAGAGTGTCAAAACATTTTACGTCACAATAATTATTTTTTGAACTACGTAGCCTTTCAGGCCCATTGACGGCCCCTCTAGAAGCCTGCGGCGTAAGTTGTCTCCCCTTTACCTACATCATGGGTCTAGCAATACGCTTTATCATAGAGTAATTCGAAAATTCGTTACTGTTAGTGAGCAGATGAACCATACATCGATCTTATTACTGGGTTTTAATCACATTTACTTTTAGTTTACGTTTATTCCGAGATTTTTTGTGGATCAATAACTGAAGCTTTATAAAGGTTGAAAATTTAGTAATGTTACAGTATAATTTGAAAGAAACTAAAGCAAGATATTGTATCTTTTGCGTGTTTGATTGAAGATCCATGCTACTGCAGAAATGTATAAAAATAGTTCGTTACCTATTTGTTGAATGATGATACGCTGAAACAGGTTTCTATTCGGATTCATGTTATTGCATGCGTTAGCCTTTGATGCACGCGGTACTACTAATCGAAATTTGCGCTACAAAAACAATGATCTAATTCGAAATTAAATTTCAGTAACTATTATGCTTGATGCAAACTTCCTCTTTCTTGCCTTTTATTGTTGTTATAATTTGGAAGTTGAGATTTTTTGGTCACACATAAAAATTGTCGTAAATAACGTTGTAGGCATTAGATAGCACTCTATGAAAGCATTAAAGGCCGCCATTTACGCAACAGTAAGGCATGTTACATAAAAATGTTTTACAAAGCATTTAGAAGCACATTAACGTAATAGAACTGTACATTTGCCAAATGGTATCGACTACCGGCTCCTTTATATCGTTGCCGGCAACTATTCTCCACCGTATTGTGACAACAGGGTGCCTGGTATGCGTTTTCGAAGATTGGAGCTATCGGTGTCTTTCGAGTCTTTTAGGTGGCGCGCTTTTCAAATGATCGTTCGGGTAGAGGTGGGTGAAGAAATTC